>NW_026881306.1:0-10762 GCF_032173495.1 Musca vetustissima | reverse complement strand
GAAGTCTTTGGAAAAAATATTCTTTAAAAAATCCACGCCTCTGAAGTCTTTGGAAAAAATATTCTTTAAAAAATCCACGCCTTTGAAGTCTTTGGAAGAAAATATTCTTTAAAAAATCCACTCCCTTGTAGTCCTAGGAAGAAATCTTTTCTTTAAAAAAAATCCACAATTTTGTTGACTTTGAAAAAATATATTTTTTTAGCCCTAGGAAAAATCCTTAAGTATTCCCTATCTTTGGAAAAAATATTCTTTAAAAAATCCACGCCTCTGAAGTCTTTGGAAAAATTATTCTTTAAAAAATCCACGCCTCTGAAGTCTTTGGAAAAAATATTCTTTAAAAAATCCACGCCTCTGAAGTCTTTGGAAAAAATATTCTTTGAAAAATCCACGCCTCTGAAGTCTTTGGAAAAAATATTCTTTAAAAAATCCACGCCTCTGAAGTCTTTGGAAAAAATATTCTTTAAAAAATCCACGCCTCTGAAGTCTTTGGAAAAAATATTCTTTAAAAAATCCACGCCTCTGAAGTCTTTGGAAAAAATATTCTTTAAAAAATCCACGCCTCTGAAGTCTTTGGAAAAAATATTCTTTAAAAAATCCACGCCTCTGAAGTCTTTGGAAAAAATATTCTTTAAAAAATCCACGCCTCTGAAGTCTTTGGAAAAAATATTCTTTAAAAAATCCACGCCTCTGAAGTCTTTGGAAAAAATATTCTTTGAAAAATCCACGCCTCTGAAGTCTTTGGAAAAAATATTCTTTAAAAAATCCACGCCTCTGAAGTCTTTGGAAAAAATATTCTTTAAAAAATCCACGCCTCTGAAGTCTTTGGAAAAAATATTCTTTAAAAAATCCACGCCTCTGAAGTCTTTGGAAAAAATATTCTTTAAAAAATCCACGCCTCTGAAGTCTTTGGAAAAAATATTCTTTAAAAAATCCACGCCTCTGAAGTCTTTGGAAAAAATATTCTTTAAAAAATCCACGCCTCTGAAGTCTTTGGAAAAAATATTCTTTAAAAAATCCACGCCTCTGAAGTCTTTGGAAAAAATATTCTTTAAAAAATCCACGCCTCTGAAGTCTTTGGAAAAAATATTCTTTAAAAAATCCACGCCTCTGAAGTCTTTGGAAAAAATATTCTTTAAAAAATCCACGCCTCTGAAGTCTTTGGAAAAAATATTCTTTAAAAAATCCACGCCTCTGAAGTCTTTGGAAAAAATATTCTTTAAAAAATCCACGCCTCTCTGTTAGGTGTTGAAAAAAGTCTTCTTTAAAAAATCCACGCCTCTCTGTTAGGCTTTGGAAAAAATATTCTTTAAAAAATCCACGCCTCTGAAGTCTTTGGAAAAAATATTCTTTAAAAAATCCACGCCTCTTTTGAAGTCTTTGGAAAAAATATTCTTTAAAAAATCCACGCCTCTGAAGTCTTTGGAAAAAATATTCTTTAAAAAATCCACGCCTCTGAAGTCTTTGGAAAAAATATTCTTTAAAAAATCCACGCCTCTGAAGTCTTTGGAAAAAATATTCTTTAAAAAATCCACGCCTCTGAAGTCTTTGGAAAAAATATTCTTTAAAAAATCCACGCCTCTGAAGTCTTTGGAAAAAATATTCTTTCTGAAGTCTTTGGAAAAAATATTCTTTAAAAAATCCACGCCTCTGAAGTCTTTGGAAAAATATTCTTTAAAAAATCCACGCCTCTGAAGTCTTTGGAAAAAATATTCTTTAAAAAATCCACGCCTCTGAAGTCTTTGGAAAAAATATTCTTTAAAAAATCCACGCCTCTGAAGTCTTTGGAAAAAATATTCTTTAAAAAATCCACGCCTCTGAAGTCTTTGGAAAAAATATTCTTTAAAAAATCCACGCCTCTGAAGTCTTTGGAAAAAATATTCTTTAAAAAATCCACGCATCTGAAGTCTTTGGAAAAATTATTCTTTAAAAATCCACGCCTCTGTTGTCCTTGGAAAATATCTTCTTTAAAAAAACCACGCCTCTGTAGTTCTTAGTCCCCCGAAAAAACGTCTTTAAAAAAAACACGCCTCTGTAGTCCTTAGTCCCCCGAAAAAACGTCTTTAAAAAATCCACGCCTCTGTTGTCCTTGGAAAATATCTTCTTTAAAAAATTCACGCCACTATAGTCTTTAGAAGAAATCTTTTTTAAAGAATCCACGCCTCTGTAGTCCTTGGAAAAAATCTTTTTTAAAGAATCCACGCCTCTGTAGTCCTTGGAAAAAATCTTTTTTAAAGAATCCACGCCTCTGTAGTCCTTGGAAAAAATCTTTTCTAAATAATGTACGTCTCTGTAGTTCTTGGAAAAAATCTTCTTTAAAGAATCCACTCCCTTGCAGCCCTTGGAAAAAATCTTCTTTAAGGAATCCACGCCTCTGTAGTCCTTGGAAAAATCTTCTTTAAAGAATCCACGCCTCTGTAGTCTTTGGAAGAAAATATTCTTTAAAAAATCCACTCCCTTGTAGTCCTAGGAAGAAATCTTTTCTTTAAAAAAATCCACAATTTTGTTGACTTTGAAAAAATATATTTTTTTAGCCCTAGGAAAAATATTAATTAAAAATCCACACCTTAAGTATTCCCTATAAAAAATATTTCAAAAAATCCATGCCTTCCACAGTCCTTGAAATAAGTAGTCTATAATAAATCCACGCCTTAAATACCCTTTCCACCATTAGATAGCGACTAATCCTTTGGAATTTCTTTTAAATTATTACATTACAAATATATGATTTATTTTCAATTTGTTTGTTAAAGTATGAAAACATAACCCACAAATAACAGATACCCCACTTAAATTGAATTCCTTTGTTTCTTCCACCCTCCCGACTTTGAAGCGCAGAATAAACAACATTTGCATGTTAATATTTGCAAAAGGAAAATCATGTTTATTCAATGATATAAAGAAAATAACAACAACTAACACAGACAAATCAGAGAACAACACACATACACACCCTACGCAACCTGACACAAAGTCACATAAACACCAACACATACAAACACTCACACAACTCCCTAAACTAATAAAAAACTATAAAATTCACTTTTGACTGTCAAACCAACGAAGCTTAGCTTTTGAATAGGTAATCGTTTGCTGTTGTTAGCTGGCGGGGTGGCTGGCTATTTGGTGGAGTGTCGATGTTGTTGATGACTATTTGAGAGGAATGGTAGTTATACGCACCCAGACATGTACACATGTTCGCATAAATATTCACTTACTCATGCTCCTCGCGCCGTCTCTGCATGTGTGTGTGTGAGTGAATCGTTATACATTAATGTCACATACAGGTAACAAGCATATTGGGGTCTCTATTATTTTGTTATAGAAAACCGGGGTTTTTGGCATTCGGGGGAAAACTAAAAATGATATTGAATTACTCCGTGAGGGGAATCACATATTCACTTTGTGAGAATGATAGGGAGTCGGTGAGAGATCGAAACAAGTGTCGCATAATGGAAATAAGGTTAAGTAAAATAAAGACACAATATAAAAATGTTGTGATAGTCGGTAAGTACACACAAAGGACATATTAACAACGTAGGTCAATTGTATTAAAGCAAATAAATTCGATTATGTGGAAGCAATGTAGAAAAGTAGTGACAGAGAGGAGAAACGCCCGAGAAAGAATTAATGAGAGAAAAATTTATGTAATAATAGGGACATTTTTTGAAACTGTCAACATATAGTACTGGGAAAAAATATTTGTAAAAAAATTCACAACTTATATAGACCTTGGAAAATATATTTTTTTAAAAATTCACCCCTTGGAAAAAACCTACAATGCTCCTTGGAAAAAATATTCTTTAAATTATCCACGACTTCTATATTCCTTCTTTTGTCATGGGACTTCTGTAGCCCTTGGAAAAATATATATATTTTTTAAATTTACGACTTCTTCAAGAAGAAATATTTCAATCAATTCTGCACCTAGTCTTTGGAGAATTATTCTTAGCAAATTCCAAACAACTAATTGTCTTTTCAATTAATCTTCACAAAACTCAATATACGTCTATATCCATTATTCCCACACACACACATACACTATTCTACATAAGCAAATAATTTATCTCAACACTTGTTATTATCCTCCCAATGATGTTCAAACATTGACAACCAACCAAATAACCAAACCACCTGCATTGAAATACTTGCATTGCACATAAATCATACGCACCCCAATACAACTGCAGATAAATGCCCCGAAACATTACTCATACGTACCATGTGTTGCAAATGATGCAGTCTTACCTTAATAGCTTTCAAACACTCTCCCAACATAATGTATTTCAAATGCACATTTGTTTCACAAAAAATGGCAATACACTCCAATAATAAATATATGATGAAGTGGTTGGTACGTGCAAATAAATTGTTGAAATAATTAGAAAATGATAAATGTTTTTCAATTTTAAAACGAGAGAGTATTTTGAAACAAAGCAATTAATTTTGGATTATGGAATCCATTGACTTAATAGTTTATTGAAGATAGCAAATAGTTTATGGTATCAACATTTTAGAAGACATCAGATAACAATGGGGTAGTCTAGTCTAGCCTACAATATTCTCCATGGACTATAAAAGGCGTGGATTTTTAAAGAATATTTTTCGTGGATTTTTAAATAATAGTTCTCCCAGAACTATAGAAGGCTTGGATTTTTTTTAAAGAATATTTATTCCAGGACTATAGAAAACGAGGATTTTTTAAAGAAAATTTTTGTCTAAGGACTACAAGGGCGTGGATTTGTTAAAGAATATTTTTTCCAAGGACTACAAGGGCGTGGATTTTTTTAAGAATATTTTTTCCAAAGACTACGAGGGCGTGGATTTTTTTAAAAGAATATTTTTTCCAAGGACTACGAGGCGTGGATTTTTTTAAAAGAATATTCTTTCCAAGGACTGCAAGGACTTTTTTAAATTACAGTTTTTCTGTAGAATTATTTTTTTTCAAGGACTAGCGAAGGAGTGGGATTAAAAAAAAAATATTTTTTCCAATGACGATATGAGATGTGAATTACTTATTTTATATTTAAATACTATTTTAATTTCATTTAACAAATTTAAATCAATAATCAATTTGTTTTTAATGTCTGCGAATTCTTAGTAAATTTAGCTGGAATGTCAAATATTTACAATTGCAATTTATTTTTAAATAATTTAATGAATGTACATTGGCACCCCAGAGGGCATGTGTGCGCCAGCATATAAAATTTAATTATGCGAATTTTGCAAATTTTTTGTTTTCAATTTCGCTACGCATAAATTCCCGTTTAAATGTTTTGCAGGCATTCGCATGGATGAATATGCATATAAGAATAATTTATTCATTGATTCCTTCAGTGCAGCCAACCATCAATCTATCAATAATTATTACAACTAATGATCCTGATGGTGTTCCAATGAATTAGATTCTCATACTCGTGAGTATTGCCCGGAGGGCAATTAGAGGAACATGCTACTGATTAAGGTGGTTGCGAATAAATGGAGGGTTGCGTGTTTAACCGAGTGAAAGTAGTTTGCGTAAATTAATGAATGCATGCAGGAACGAATGAATTTCCATTGTCTGAAAAGCAGAAAAATTGTTTGTTTTTAATTTCTCTAATGATGATTTTCCCAACAAACATTTTACTTGGTTACCGGATGCATAACCCGAAGGCTTCCTTCTTGGAATGCATGCATTGCCGGGCCAGTGTGTCACTGGAACAAAGAGCCAAATGTGCACACCCACACACATTCATATACATGTTGATGCAATTTTGTCGATTCGAATGCTAGCTTAATTTGATAAAGTTTGCTCTGTTTAAAAACTATGCCAGCAAAGGAAATGTAATCAAGACTTATGACTGTACCAAATTGAATATAAATGTTTACAAAGCGAGCACACAGAGAAGGAGAGAGAGAGAGGGAGAGAAAGAAAGACTTTTGCATTTTTCATTTGTTGGCCTCTTTGTTTGATGGAAAACTAAAGTTCTCTAAAACTCAAATACACACACACATGGTCACACACATTCCCACATATATATTTTGTCGCCAAGCAACACCAACATGCCACACTAACCAACCAACCAACGGACCAACCATCCAACGTTCGGAGCAACCATCATCTCCATCATCATTAGCCCCTTGAGCATCATTAGAACACATTCGTAGTTTTCAAATGTCGTTTTAACATTGTTCGAAATACTGTGTATATGTATGGGTGTGACTGTGTGTGTGTGCAGACCAACCTGCTAGGCAAATGGCATAGAACTTTTTCCATTTGGTAAGTTAAAAAGGAAATTATTATTATAGAGTTTTGCTAAGAAATGAAATGAAAATTGTTGGAAAATCGCAGGGCCCGCTGCGGAGCAATAAATGTGGGTTCGCCTCTAAATGAAAGTGTAGAGACAAACAGACAGACTGAACGAACGACCAACCGACAGACTATCAGAGCACTGATTGCTAATGGTTAAATGAATTTAAATAAGTTTCTTTTTCCATAATGTTGCACTCCATCAGACAAAAATACATTTCTGCTTAAAATCATTCAGCTTATATATATGTATTTTTATTATATTCAAGAAAATTTTTAATAATAATAAAACACCACGAGGGATGTGTTAATCAGGGGAGGAAAAGAAATAAAGAATATTTTTTCCAAGGATTACAGAGGCTTTGATTTTTTAAAGAATAATTTTTCCAAGGATTACAGAGGCTTTGACTTTTTAAAGAAAATATATTCCAAGGACTAAAGGGACGTGGATTTTTAAAGAATATTTTTTCCTAGAATTACAGATGCGTTGTTTTTTAAAAATAATATTTTCCAAGAATTACAGGGGCGTTTATTTATTTTAAAGGGTATTTATTCTCAGGACTACAGAGAAGTTTATTTATTTTAAAGAGTATTTATTATCAGGACTACAGAGGCGTGGATTTTTTAAATATTTTTTCCAGACCTCATAGCGGTGTGTGTTTTTTAAAGAATATTTTTTCCAAGTATTACAGGATTTTCAAAGGTCTACAACAGACGTGGTTTATTTAAAAAATATTTTCCAAGGACTACAAAGGACGTGGTTTATTTAAAGAATATTTTTCCAAGGACTCTATGAGGCGTGGATTATTTAAAGAATAGTTTGCCAAGAACTCTATGAGGCGTGGACTATTTAAAGAATATTTTTCCAAGGACTACAAAAGACGTGGCTTATTTAAAGAAAATTTTTTAACGGAAAGGATAATATATATTTTTAATTTTTTAAGCATCTTCAAAAACATTTAAAAAACATAGGAATAAAATTGGACTAGTAAAAATTGGATTTTTTTTTAAATATTTTTGAAGGATTGTACATTAGTGGACTTAAAAAATTTCGAAGGACTATACAATGAGTAGATTTTTTAAAGAATATTTTTGGAAGGTCTCTATAAGGCGTAGATTTGTTAAAAGTTATTATTCGAAATACTCTACTACTTTTTTGAACATTATTTTTCAAACCACTGCAGAAGACATCAATTATTTTTCGCAGTAAATTTAAAAAAATATATATTCTTTTCCAATGAGTACAGGGTATTGCATTTAAAAACCAGTGAGTGGAGCAGTATAGTCGGACGTGGCCGACCATATGATACCCTACACAACTTGCACGACAATATAACTTTCTGTGGTTCTACATTCTGAGCATGGAAAATATTTCACGATATTTGCACCCTCTCGACCGACTAGAGGTCAACAAATATTACTAATATTCAGTACAGCCTTTCTAATTACTTGTCAATATTCCGTTCACCGTGAGTTTTGTTGTGATGTTCGGCTTTAATTGTGTGTAGATCGACCCGAAAAAAAACACAAAAAATTATGTTTTCTGTCCACTGCATCCCAATATTATTATCTGATCATCACCGAAAATTATAGGCGTTATCCTTGACCATACCTGGATTCTCATGGAAAATTTTAAAGCGATTCCGCCTCTAGTGTTGTAAATAATATATGAGTACCTAACTCCCATATCCGAGTACTATCATCTTCTCGGGTCTATGTCATTCTGGAGTAAATATATTCACCATAGAATACAAATTTTGTCAGTCAGTAGAATACAACAGTCAGAGTCCATTTGACCTGCTAAATATTGACCGATCTTTATCAAAACAGGCATGCATATTCTGTGGCCCGATCTCCTTCTCCATGTAAAAACTCGCTATGTTTGGGCCATAATTGCGGGCTCTGGAGCGACCAGAAAAATCGATCTTTTCCAAAAACAATAGGGGTCTTCATTGGCCAGAACCCATTCTACATGCTAAATTTCGTGAAGTTTGGTCCATAACTGTGGCCTGTATCGTGTTTACAAATTATAATGGACAGACGGACGGACGGACACACATGTCTAGATCGACTCAGCTAGTCGAGATATGACGATCGGTATACTTAAAAGTGGGTCTAGGACCAATATTTCGCGGCGTTACAAACTTTTGGGGCTGCACAAAGCTATAATACCCTGACAACATAGTTGTGTAGGGTATAAAAATAAAAATTAAAAAAAATTGGAAAAAAACATTTTAGGGACTTTAGTAAAAGTGGATTTTTTTAAATATTGAAATAAAATATAAATATTTTGAAGGACTCTATAAAAGTGGATTTAAAAAAATGTTTGAAGAACTATGCAATAGCGGATTTTTTAAAGAATATTTTTCGAAGGGCGCTATAAGTCGTAGATTGGTTAAAGATTATTATTCGAAGGACTCTTCTAAACGTCGATTTTTTGAAGATTATATTTCAAATCACTGCAGAAGACGTAAATTGTAAATTTAAACCAGTGAGGGGGGCAGTATAGTGGGACGTGGCCGACTATATGATACCCTACAGAACTTCCACGAAAATCTAACTTTCTGTGGTACTATATTCTGAGCTTGGGCAATACTTCGTGATATTTTCACCCTCTTGACCGACTAGAGGTCAACAAATATAATTATTACTAATATTCAGTACAGCCCTTCTAATTATTTGTTCAGATTTCCTTCACAGTGGGTTGTGTTGTAATGTTCGGCTTTCAATTGTGGCCCATAGAAATTTATAGGCGTTGTTCTTGACCATACCTGGATCATCGTAGAAAATTTCAAAGCGATCCGCGCTATATTTCGCCCTCTAATGTGGTAGCGGGTTACTATATAATATGTGAATATGTAAGCACCTGTAAATATTTACGTATAACTCCCATATCCGAGTACAAACGACAATAAAATTGGTACCAATTTAAAGGCCAACTACTCCTCTTGTATATATTATCCATCTCTCGGGTCTATGTCCTTCAGGGCTAAATATATGAGCCATAGAATACAATTTTTTTAATTTTTCACACAAAAGTTAGGGTCCATTTGACCCGCTAAATATTGACCGATCTTTATCAAAACAGACATGCTTATTCTTTGACCCGATCCCCTTCTCCTGTGGAACGACCAGAAAAACCGACAAAAATTAGGTATTTGGTCCATTTCATCCCCTAATACTAACTGATCTTTGCCAAAAACAATAGGTGTTTTCATTGGCCAGAACTGGTCCTACATGCACAATTGAATATTGGTTCATAACTGTGGCCTGTATCGTGTTTACAAAATATAACGGACGGACACACATGTCTAGATCGACTCAGCTAGTCAAGATATGACGATATATGCTTAAAGGTGGGTCTAGGGCCAATATTTCGCGTCGTTACAAACTCTTGGGGCTGCACAAAGCTTTAAAACCCTGACAGCATAGTTGTGTAGGGTATAAATATATATTTTTGAACACGACTATCAAAGGCGTGAAGTTTTTAAATAATTCTCCCTATCGACCCTCGTTTACTACTGTAAATATTTACTCATACAGAAAATATCCGAATATCATTGTAAATGTATTTGTGTGTAAAGCATGCATTTGTGCGGGAGTGTGTGTGTGCGTGTTTGTGTACAGAGAGAATTAAATGAGGCGAAACCATATCATTACAGTTTTAATTGAATTTATTTATATAAAAGGATTAAATTGATTATTTTCATACAGCAAACTGAGCAAGGCACTTATTTGGCGAGTGAGGGTGCAGCAAAACGAATTGGATTTCATTTTACACATATATACACACGCACACCCACAAACGCAATCATATAGAAATGGACAGGAGAAAATGTAGCAACAACAAAAATATATTTTTGGCACTGAAACATTTTTCTGTATTTTAACACCAATAGTGTTAAAGTGATATCTGAAAAGGGTTGGGAATTGAAGTAAAATATATTAATTTGAAAAGGAGAAATAAATTTAATTTGGATGAAGGAAATCAAAGTAGTTAGGAAGTTTTCAAAATCGAAGAATATATAATATTTTTTAATTTACTGTTGATCCGTCTTACATCCCAGTTTCGATGATTAATTTGTTAAAACCCTCCAAAAATATACATTTTTGGTTGTGACATTTTTTCCTATTGGACTCCCTTTGATCATCTGTCTCTGCATGCATTTTTATTTTAAAATATATGTGCTCAAAAAATATCCAAATGATATTTCGATGTTTGAGAGATGGGCGTTTGTAATTTTATCCACAACAGCGAAGTGTCGTTCATGGGTTTCCCGCAACAAAACCGAACAAAAAAACAAACTGAAATGCATCCCAACACCAAAATGAATATTAAATTAAAGTTTTATGTGGTCAGCTTGTGTGTACAACTGTCAGTGGTACTAGTTGTTGTAGTTGTTGGTGTTATTACCGATACGAAAATATGTGACAACCATCGGCGTAGGTGGTGATCTACTAGAGGTCAGGATGTAT